>NC_057813.1:27991414-27995636 GCF_018294505.1 Triticum aestivum | reverse complement strand
TACTCTGATATGTACCTGATACATTCCGGAACACTTCTGGTGTCCGAGTACTATCATCCAATATATGAATCTTTACCTCTCGACCATTTCGAGACTCCTCGTCATGTACGTGATCTCATCCGGGACGCCGAACAACATTCGGTCACCAAATCACATAACTCATATAATACAAATCGGCATCGAACGTTAAGCGTGCGGACCCTACGGGTTCGAGAGCTATGTAGACATGACCGAGACACCTCTCCGGTCAATAACCAATAACGGAATATGGATGCTCATATTGGCTCCCACATATTCTACAAAGATCTTTATCGGTAGAACCGTTATGACAACATACGTTATTCCCTTTATCATCGGTATGTTACTTGCCCAAGATTCGATCGTAGGTATCTACATACCTAGTTCAATCTCGTTACTGGCAAGTCTCTTTACTCGTTCCGTAATGCATCATCCCGCAACTAACTCATAAGTCACATTGCTTGCAAGGCTTCTTATGATGTGCATTACCAAGAGGGCCCAGAGATACCTCTCTGATAGTGGGAGTGACAAATCTTAATCTCGATCTATGCCAACCCAACAAACACCTTCGGAGATACCTGTCGAGCATCTTTATAATCACCCAGTTACGTTGTGACGTTTGATAGCACACAAGGCATTCCTCTGGTATCCGGGAGTTGCATAATCTCATAGTCGGAGGAATATGTATTTGACATGAAGAAAGCAGTAGCAATAAAACTGAACTATCATTATGCTAAGCTAACGGATGAGTCTTGTCCATCACATCATTCTCCTAATGATGTGATCCCGTTCATCAAATGACAACACATGTCTATGGCTAGGAAACTTAACCATCTTTGATCAACGAGCTAGTAAGTAGAGGAATGCTAGGGACACAATTGAAAGGATCGATATGGTTGACTAGAGGGGGGTGAATAGGCAACTAACAATTTTAAGCTTTTCTTTACCAATTTAAACTTTGCAACAAAATAGGTTGTCTAAAAATGCAATAAGTGAGCAACCTATATGATGCAATGACAACTAGCACATAAACAAGCAATGGATACAACACAAATAAGCTTGCAAAAGTAAAGGAACGAAATAACCAAGAGTGGAGCCGATGGAGACGAGGATGTGTTACCGAAGTTCCTTCCTTTTGAGGGGAAGTACGTCTCCGTTAGAGCGGTGTGGAGGCACAATGCTCCCCAAGAAGCCACTAGGGCCACCGTAATCTCCTCACGCCCTCACACAATGCGAGATGCCGTCATTCCACTATTGGTGCGCTTGAAGGCGGCGACTGAACCTTTACAAACAAGGTTGGGGCAATCTCCACAACTTAATTGGAGGCTCCCAACAACACCATGAAGCTTCACCACAATGGACTATGGCTCCGAGGTGACCTCAACCGTCTAGGGTGCTCAAACACCCAAGAGTAAAAAGATCCGCTAGGGATTAGTGGGGGGGAATCGAATATCTCTTGGTGGAAGTGGAGATCGGGGCCTTGTCACCCAATCCCAAGCAATTCAATAAGTTTGATTGGCTAGGGAGAGAGATCGGCCGAAAGAGCTTGGAGCAACAATGGAGCTTAGGGATGGAAAAGGTAGTCAACTAGAGGTAGGAGACACACCTTTTATAATGGGGGACAACATCCAACCGTTATCCACTTAGACCAGCCTGCGACATGCGGTACTACCGCTCCAGGAGCGCGGTACTACCGCAAGGCCACGCGGTACTACCGTGGGTGACCACGGTACTACCGCGGCAGCTACAGAGACTATAACATGAGCAGTACTACCGCGGGCACGGTACTACCGCTCCCACCTGTGATACTACCGCGAGGCAGGTAAGTCCTAGTCTGGAAATGGCACGGATGAATAAAAATACATCTGTGCCTACTTCCACGGTCAAAGAGACGATGCAAACTTCCATCACGGTACTACCGTGCACAAGGTGCGGTACTACCGCGTGGGTGCGGATGTAAAAAATTACATCCGCCCCTACTACCGTGAAGCAACGGCACTAGGCCAGGGAACCACGGTACTACCGCTTTGGGGGAGCGGTACTACCGTGGGCACCCGCGGTACTACCGCCGTCGACGTGCGGTACTACCGTGTGGGCGCGGATGTAAAAAATTACATCCGCGCCTACTACCGCAAAGCAGCGGTACTTGGCCAGGGAGCCACGGTACTACGACTCCGAAGGAGCGATACTACCGTGGGCTCCCGCGGTACTACCGCGCAGGGGGCACGGTACTACCGCGAGTGCCTGCGGTACTACCGCTCCAGGGAGCAGTACTACCGCAAGCTCAGCAACAGTAGTCCAGACACTCACATAGAGGATAGACGGGGAATGCTCCAAAGTGCAAGGGAAAGGAGGAGACAAGGAAGGAAACGTGTACATGATGATTCCACCCGAACCTTTCAGACGCGGACCCCCTCTTAATAGTACAGCTCTCCTACGACTCAAATCCACCAAAAAGAAACGTAGAAAAACGCCCTCTTCAATAGTCTTCGAGGGGCACCGAACCGTCTTGTGCCTAGCGATGAAGCAACTGAGAAACTCAAGCTACACGATTAGTCCGCAAAAGCATTGTCATCAATCACCAAAACACTTACAACGATGTTTTGTCTATATATTCACACATGTACCAAGTTTCCGGTAAATACAATTATAGCATGAATAATAAACATTTATCATGAATAAGGAAATATAAAATAACAACTTTATTATTGCCTCTAGGGCATATTTCCTTTAGGCCGTCCAACCCCTCACGCATCGGCGACGCGGGCCAGGGGTGTAGCAAGGACGGCTGCTGGCATGGAGACAGCGACGACGACGACTACACTAAGTTTTACAGGCTCCTCGGCATGTAGAAGGCGCGCGGCGGCAGCACGACGTCTAATAGTGTTTTTAAATTATGTTTCAAATTTTGTACAAATATCAATGGAAGACCTAAATTTCTCCAAATTTGTGTCGTGTTTGGCCGAATTTTGACCGAGTTTGGTTTTTGAAAAACGGTGTCTGGGGTGAGCTTGGGGCGGCGGTTGGAAAACCACCCGCCCCCACGCCGTTTTTTCCGGCAGCGCGCCCCTAGCCGGCGCTATTTCAAGCCCGAACGAGTGGAGATGCTCTAACCCATTGCAAATTGAGCAGCAGCATTAGTTTAGTAGACCAGTGTTATCATCAGTTGTGTGTAAACATACTACACTTGGACACACAATCGGAGGAAACAAAGTCACATGCTTATTTTGTAAGAAGATACAGACAGTACTTATCATGCATGCTAGCAGGGCCGGTCCTGAGATTTCGGGGGCCCGGGGCAAAACTAAAACATGGCCCCTTAATGTATACGTACAAAAATAGTCAATATATGTAAGTATATTGATATGCTCGGGCAAAGTTACAAAGCCACACAACATACAAGATCAACTAATATAATTTTACTAATTATTATGGCACAGTCACAAACCAATAATTTTCTAGTACAGTATATCCTTAGGTAATGTACAATCATTTGATTATCAATGGTCATATTGTAACAATGAACTAAAAGTGTGTCTGGGAAATTATGAGAACAAATCTTGGAGACATGGCTAAAGGAAAACCTATGATTGAAGTGCTCAGACAAGAAAAGTGAGGCAAGTGATGCAGAAAAATCATTATCAATATTTGGACCTACGTTCTCCAAGACATGTATACAAGTCAGATGTTCTTATGCAAAAAGTGAGCAACCATGAGTAAGTTAGTACTGCCAGTACAACGCTCACTTGCGCTAGTTAATACCAACTTAACAGTAAACGGCAAACAGTAGACACCGAATATATTAATCAGCTAGATATTTGAAGAGAAAATGCAGTCTTGCCTTCCGTCAGGGGGCAGCCACCAAGAGCATGGACTTCAACCACGCAGCAGCAGCAGCAGCGACTACAGGCAGGAGCTTTGCCATGAGAGGCAACCTGTCTCCGCGGATGACAACAATAAGACCATCGAAGTTCATAATCCTGATGCCCGCGGCGGATGGAAAGCCGAAAGAACTCAAAGAAGCACGAGGAAGAGCGGACCGGCGGCGGCATCGTGGATAGTCAGATCGGAAGTATGAATCGAGGATGGAATAGGCCCTGATTAACCGCGACCTAACTTTCAGCGTTGCTTCGGAGCGATCTCAGCAGCTGCGCTAATACAGAGCACATTGGCCCAAGCCCAGTACAGAGGACGACGTCCTGGG
>NC_057813.1:27975661-27991254 GCF_018294505.1 Triticum aestivum | reverse complement strand
TGCTCAGCCGCTCTGGTGCCCTCGCTCGTCTGATTCGTCGTGAACGCAATGGGCCTCGTGGCGCTCCTCGTGTCGGCATTGGCCCAGGGACGACGGCTCTCCGCCGTAAGGTCACTTGTGATCGAGCGTCCACCTGTGCTGGAACTGGAACCCCCAGTCGACGACGACGTGTAGGTCGACCTGTGCGGCGCCCGCGCGTACGTGGCCACCGGCATCTCCGGCGGCAGGTCTGGAAGCGGTGCTTCGAACTGTAGCACGCTCATGGCCTGTCGGATGGACGGCCGGAAGCCGTAGTCCGGGTGCACGCACCAGAGGCCCACGACCAGCGCGCGCTCCATCTCACGCGCGTCCAGGTCGCCGTCGAGCCGCGCGTCCGCCGCGTCGACGAGGAGCGTGCCTCTCCCGTACAGCTCCCAGACCCACCGCACGAGCATGACCCTCCCCTCATCCTCCTCCTCCAGCTGCGGGACGACGGGCCTCCGTCCGCAGGCGACCTCGAGGAGGACAACCCCGAAGCTGTAGACGTCGGTCTCGGCGCTGGCCCGGCTGGTCACCGCGCACTGCGGGTCCATGTACCCCCTGGTGCCGGCCAGCGTCGTCGTGTGCGCGCCGCGGCAGTGGTCGACGAGGCGCGCGAGCCCGAAGTCCCCCAGCCTCGCGTTGAACGACGCGTCGAGCATCACGTTGCTGGGCTTGATGTCCCTGTGCACCACGCACTGCTCCCACTCCTGGTGCAGGTAGAGCAGCGCCGAGCCCATGCCGAGAATGATCCTGTACCTGGCTGGCCACGCGAGGACGCTCTTGGAAGCATAGAGATGGTCGTCGAGGCTGCCGTTCGTCATGAGCTCGTAGACGAGCAGGAGCTCGTCGGCCTCGTGGCACCACCCGACGAGCTGAACGAGGTTGCGGTGCCTCAGCCGCCCGATGATGGTCACCTCCGCGACGTACTCCCTCCTCCCCTGACTCGACGTCTTGGAGACCCTTTTGATGGCCACGTGGAGCCCCTGCTCGTGCAGGTGCCCTCGGTAGACCGCCCCGAAGCCGCCCTCGCCGAGCTTCTCCTCGTCGGAGAACCCCTTGGTCGCCCGCGACAGCTCGCCGTAACCGAACCTCCGAGGGCCTGCCCCTTTCTCGAACTCGTTGTCCATGTCTACGCCGACGGGGATCTCCTCGGCATCTTCAGACGCCTCTTGCGTGTGCTTGCCCTTTCTTTTCAGATACTGGAGGTAGCCGAGCCATGCGGCCACGGCCAACAAGACGAAGACACCGACGGATACCAGCCCCGCTATTAGATTTAGACCTGTCCTTTTCCTCTTCGAGGTTTTGTAATCTGCCGATAAACATACATACTGAGTGAGTAAACTTTATGTGCTAACCTTGTGGACGACTTGAAAAAGGTTTGGTTTGAACACAGGCAAGGCAAATCCACTTACCGGTGACGGTGAGAGTGGACTCGAACGACCAAGAAAGGATCTGGTGCTGCTCGACCAAGTCCCCGATGGCCGCCGAGAATCCGACCGCCGCGTCCTGTGGCAGACCGGCGGCTCTCATGTCCACGCTGGCACTGACGGTGTAAGTCCTCTGCTCTGGCATGTGCAGAGTGGCCGAGAGCGTGGCGGCACCGGCGTCGTACCTGACCGACGCTGACATGACCCCATTGAAGCTCCCGTCCGGCAGCGCCGCGTACGCCATGGAGCTGATGCTGTTGACGTTGACGCCGAGGTGGTTCACGGTGTCGTTGGGGTCCCAGTCGACGTTCCTGAACGTGTCGAACTCCACACCGACGGTTGGCGGGAAGAAGGTGTTCGCCGGGTTGCCGCGGTTGTTGAACAGCGCCAGGAAGCCGCCGGAGGCGTCGGTCGGCAGGCTCGCCGGGTAAGGCCCCACGAAGAACCCCATGCCATCACCCTGCTGCGGTGAGCGCAGGCATGTCATGGATATACATACTTAGTTACATTACAGGCTACAGAAAGGTGAGGGTCGAATTATGCTCGCCTGGCTCGTGGTGGCGTTGAGGGGCTTGACGGCGAAGGTGAAGTTGGTGCTGAAGCTGGCGACCTTGCCGGTGCTGTCGTCCCAGAGACGCACGGCCTGCCGGTGGCCGACGCGGCCGGTGCTCCAGCTCCTAGAGAGGTTCGTGAGGTCGATCCGGTCCCGGCCGAGGGCGGGGCCGGAGTCGTTCATGTACTTGAGGTCAGCGCCGGCGAGGACGCCCGGGGCGGAGAAGTTATAGTCGAAGGTAAGCGAGGTGACTCGAGGAAGAAGGCAGCTGGATATGGCTAGGAGCACGTACGGGAAGCAGCTGAGGACTAGGCAGCACTTTGCTCCCACCATGGCCATGGACGTTCTGCGCGCGGAGCTCAGCTGTTGTTGCTTAGCTATCGACATTAAGCAATGCCCTCTCCCTCGTCCTCGTCCTTATCCTCGTCGATTGTTCAGGCAGAGCTTTTAAATGGTTTTTCACGAGTGCCATATAATTGGCCTGTAGAGTGGCCTCGATGTCACGCCATTTCAGATGGATTGATTGGGCTTTCTCGGCTCCGTTGCCGGGAGACATTACCCAGAGGCAACCATCTTTGGGAGTCTCAGTCCGTACGTTCGGTTCATGATCTCAATTCAGCGTGCAAACAACAAACATGAAGGTCTCATACTCTCACTCTCGGTTCTCAATTCTCAAGTCTCAGGTCACAAATCACAAGCACAAGATGATAACTAAAACTTCATACATTCAACATGATTTTAGTTCATCCATGAGTAGACCTTGACGTCACATTGTAGGTCGACTTGCACACTTGTTTGACTTGGCCATGGAAGAAGCAACAACACCACCATTGACCTTGCGCTATCGCTTCACCATGTCACCAAATTCTTCAATCAACTCTGACACAAGTCAAGTATTCAATCAAATTTCATAATTTGCTAGCTATGGTGATATGCATATTAATAATTGTGAAAATAACCCATACTGGGTTCCCAAGCTGAGCACCTAGAAGGCTAGAACAACGAATATGCTTGATGCTTCTCTTGGACGAGTGTGATATGTTGTAGAATAAGAAATAATTTTCTTATGGAAATGGCAAACTGGTGTGCATTCGATTATGGAAAAACAATGCTTCTCAACCAAACAGCAAACCAGCAACATGCAAATAGCCAGCATCATGGGTAGTCCCAAGGAAACATGAGCGCATCTAGAAAGCCAGCATCATTGGTAGGGGCTGATAAAAAAAGAAACCGGTGGTGCTAAGAAATATACCTAGTTAAACAACCAGTTGGTCTTATTATCTAAATTAGTAAAGTGCAAGCTGGAAGTTAACAATGCCATTTTACAAGGTGTCAGAGTTGGCTGATTATCATGCATATTAGTCTCTACAATAAAAAACAAATGTATGGACAAGTTGGCTGATTGTTTTACCTTTTTCTAGCACTTCTAATTCTTCTAAATTCTCCTTGATGTCGACGGGATCGATTGATCTTCTCAGCCAGTCTTGCCTCCAAACTAAAACTTGTACCATAAATGGGGTTAGAGATATCCTAAAGACATCAAGTATGCGTCCACTTGTGCTAAAGGCAGACTCAGAAGCCACCGTTGTAATGGGGATAGCAAGAATATCACGAGCCATATTTGCCAAGATTGGAAACCTAGATGAATTATCTTTCCACAAAATTGGAAAACTTGAACATTTTTTAAATTTGTGAACAAATTCAGAAAGCTGAAATATTATTTGAATTCCCAAACATCTTTTAGATTCGCGGACAAAAATAAAAATGCGAACCTTTTTTTAAATTCGCAGACCTTTTTTTGAGTGTCGGAATGAATTTTGAAACATGAACAACTTTCAAATTCGTGAACAAAACTGGAAAGTATGAACATTTTTGGAAATTGGCGAACATTTTTTGCATTTACAAAAAAAATCAAAGATCATTTTTTAAATTTGCAAACAAAATTTTGCAAATGGGATTTTTCTTTTTGAAATTCCCCAAAAATGTTGGAATTTGTGAAAAAAAATTAAAATGGAAACATTTTTTAAATTTCTGAACATTTGTTGAAAAAGAGAATAAAAAAGGAAAGAAAATAAAAAGAGAAACAGAAAAGGGAAAACGAAAAACAAAAAAAAACAAAATAAGAATAAAAAATAAGAAAAAGAAACAAAACAATCCGGTTCGGAGAACCTTCTGCAAGGTTCCCAAACTAGAAGGTTCCTAAAACCGAAGGTAACAAATCACGCAACTGGGCCGCCGGTCCAGTGCACTCGATCCGGCTTGGTCCCTGTGAGTTTGCTCGACATTATGACGCAACGACTGTCGGGATTTCCTATTTGGCGCATATGCGCCCGCAGAGCTCGCGCGATGGGCCGGCCCAATAGCTTTTTTTCTTCTCTGTTTTAAATCGGAGAAAAGGCAGAGCTCGCGCGATGGGCCAGCCCAATAGCTTTTTTTCTTCTCTGTTTTAAATCAGAGAAAAGACCTGTGTTAGCTATGATTCGAACCAGGGACCTCGCGCACGTAGTACCGCGGGTGCAACCAGCACGCCAACACACCTTATTTGTTTAGAATGAACTTTTACTTCCTTTTACAGTTTCCTTTTTACCTTTTTCTGTTTTCGTTTTCTGTTTTCCTTTTTCTGTTGTTTCCTTTTTCTTCTTTTGAGTTCGATGAACTTTTATTAGATTTGTGAACTTTTTTTCAAATTTGATGAACTTTTGTTATCTGATGAACTTTTATTAAATATGATGAACTGTTTTCAAAATCGATGAACTTTTTTTCAAAATTCGATGAACTTTTTTCAAATCTGGTGAACTTTTTTCAAAATTTGATGAACTTTTTCAAATTTGATGAATTGTTTTAAAAAATCGATGAATTTTTTTTCAAACCTGATGAACACTTTTCAAAATCGACAAACTTTTTCTAAATTTGATGAATTTTCTCAAATCCGATGAACTTTTTTTCAAATTTTTGAACCTTTTTCAAATTCGATGAACTTTTTTTCATAAACGGGATGAACTCTTTTCAAAATTCATGAACTTTTTCCAAATCCGATGAACTTTTTTCAATTTGCTGAACTTATTTTCAAATTCAATGAACTTTTGTTCAAGCTATAAAGTAAAACGTACAATATTTAAGAAATTCGAAAATACAAGTTATAGAGTAAACTGTATTTTTTTTGTGCAATAAATGGCGCGGCTCTTATGGAGTTCGCGTTTGATTTGAATCACTAGTCATCCGAAGCTGTAGTGGTTAGCCGAAAAATCCCGCTGCCTTGCGCGTGAGTTCGAGTCGTGGTTCTACCACATTTTCGCTTTCTTTTTTCACGCGGCCGTTTACTGCTCGCTCCGTCTGTGGGCCGGCCCACTTGGCGCTGCCAGCAGGCGCCGGTTCGCTTCCCCGGCGCCGAACGCGCCAAATAGGAGCTCCCACGACTGTCCAATAGGGAATTACTTTTTTTTTTTGAGACAATCCAATAGGGAATTACTGGGTCTTCAGCCTCGGCGTTTGATTTTTAGCGGGCGAGCGGGGCCGGAACTCCAGACCACCATAGCATATTGGGCCGGTCCGTTACATGCTCAGCGCCAGTACGCTGAGTAGAGAGGCGTTTATATTAGTACCACCTCGGCTGTTTACGCTCAGCAGAAGCAGCTTAAAAGGGGTTTTCCACTGCTTTGATTCACGACCTTACTTGAACACGATCTGTTCTATAGGATCGTACCGCTGCATCCTTGACTAATAAGGAGGCATAAGGAGGCAAGCACTTATGCTTGGTTGATGACATCTGACCGACCTGTGGGCTTTTGAGCGTGATTAACGGCTCGGATCAGTCTGACTGATCCCATGCCTGCAGAGGATCGTTCTTGTTCAGCTCTAGCTGGCCAGGGGGTGGCTCTCGGGTTGTCTGACAGGCTCTCTACTCTTTTTGCCATTTTTACAGCCCAGTTTTTACAAAGCAGATAGCCCTGTGAACACCAGCGTCAAACAAGGTAGTTCGTTCAGGTACAAAACGTCCAACCAGCCAACACCGCAACAGCCCGGGGGTAATCAGAATGGAACAAGTCCTCATCTTTGGATGCTTAATAAATCAGAGTGGAGCTCGTCCAATCGTCCGTGATCCTTTAATTTGATGCAGCGGCCATTGGAAGAACCAACCACATCTGCACCGAAGGAGACTGGTCAGCGCAAGCGCAACGTTTACAGGCAAGACTTTTTTCCTTTCTTTCTTTCGTTCGTTCTTGCCAGATCACAGCATTTCTCAGGCTAAATTTCCTTTCATTACTGAAACTGATAACACACAACACAAGCACCAAAGCCACGCTCCTGTGAGCTTGGACACCAGGTTTTCGAGCGAAGCACAAGAGGAATGCTAGCTGCCCCTCGGTTCTGGTAGTATGAAAACTCTGCACACCTTACTGATCACAGGACCATCACGGTATCACATCACTCACCTACGGCCCGGAATGGGGAGAAATGAGAGCCGTCAGGGTGATGGAGCTGAGCACGTGCTTCTCTCTCACTCAAGACAAGCAAGCCACACGGTCAACCTTGTCGGCTCCTGCTCAATACCTGGAACCATCGCGTTCCCCACCTTTATCTTCAATCCTTATTATACTCCATCTGGTAGTATTCAGGGTCCACGTACTGTACGGACTGAAGGACTTGCCGTCCAGGCCCATAGCATGAGAGATTGCAAAAATGCTAGACATACAAAGACTTACACACTTTTACACGCTTCTTCCATCTAACAACCAATCACCAACCTCTCCCCCCCTGATTTTCAGAGGAATGGGCCGCCCCGCTCATCTATTGACCAATCAAGGTTAACCATCCTGTAAAAGCCTGTAAATCGTTTGTACGTGTAGCATTGCCGGAGAGATTGAGTACATGCTACTACAGCAACTTGGCAACTTGACACGTGAGCCAAGGCCCTGTACTGTACACTTTTTTTTCCAAAGCTTCACACACTCTGTGTGTGATATATACTATACATGGCTGTAGCACTGAATTCATCAGTGGAACTACAAGTTAGAACCAGATGACGACTGCCATGGCGATGGCGGCCACCAAAAGTGCACACACCTTCACCACATACATCTCACTCCTTCTGCTGATGATACCCGTTGCTCTCGCAAAGGGTCACACCAATGGCGGCAGCTACCTCGCCAGAGGTTCCTCGGTGTCCATCGAGGACGGCACCAAGGCCACCACCATAACCATCCTGGGGTCGCCCAACGGCGCCTTCGCCTGCGGCTTCTACAGGGTGGCCACCAACGCCTTCACCTTCTCCATCTGATTCTCCGGCTCGGCGGCCAAGGCCAAGACCGTCGCGTGGACGGCCAACCGCGACGCCCCGGTGAACGGCAGGGGGTCCAGGCTCGCCTTCCGGAACGACGGAGCCCTGGCCCTGCTCGACTACAATGGCGCGGCCGTCTGGAGCACCAACACGACCGCGACCCACGCCAGCCGCGCGGAGCTCCTCGACAGCGGCGACCTCGTCGTCGTGGACGCGGGCGGCCAGCGCCTCTGGGGGAGCTTCGACTCGCCCACCGACACGCTTCTGCCGTCGCAGCCGATGACCCGGCACACAAAGCTGGTGTCTGCGTCTGCCAGGGGTTTGCTCTCATCAGGTTTGTATACATTCTACTTTGACAATGACAACCAGCTCAAGCTCATCTACAACGGCCCTTGTTGGAAGTAAACCCGACGTAGTCGCCGTATGCGGATCGTATACGGAGCAATCACCTAGGTGAACACGTGCATGTATATGAGCCTGAGTAGGACTAGTGTTAGATACCGACTCGGTTTGCTAGTACTAGATGGGCTGACATATATATATGTACGTATACCCCTGTAAAGATTGTACCGTGAGTTGATCAAAGCAATAATATAAAAGTACGGAAATGTTAACGCCCACACGTGTGGGCGTTTGCACATCATCCACACGCCTCCATCATCACTCATTTTGCCACGTATGAATAGATGACATTAGCAGAATTTTTTTTGGTTTTCGGCTTAAAAATGTTGTATCTCCTAAATAAAAAAGCGAACTAAAAATTCGTTTTCACCATTAAATCCGTCTCGACGAGATCTTCAAAACTAGACCCCATGTTGATATGTTTCGCTGAAATTTTTTTTTTGCCAGAAGTTGCCACGATGTTTACACTGCAGTTGCCATAGGGCTTAAACTAAAGTTGCTATGTGGCAATTTTAGTTTGTAGATCATGGCAATTTTAGTATTTTGATGATGGCAACTCCAGTACTTTGACCATGAAAATTATTTTTTGTATGAACCATGGCAATTTTACGTGCATGTATCATGGCAATTTTAGTTTATGGTTCATGGCAAGTCTAGTTTCTTAATTCCCCGTTTTATAAATGTTAAAATTTACTTTTAAATGTAGAAGAAAATAGCTGAAACATATCATGGCAACTTCAGTGTAAACGTCATGGCAATTCATATGCAATAGACATGGCAACTTTTAATTCAAAAAAAAATTCATCAAAACATATCAACATGGGATCTAGTTTTGAAGATCTCATCGCGAGGGATTTAATGGTGAAAACGGATTTTCAATCGGATTTTTCGTTTAAGAGATAAAACATTTTAAAAACTGAAAATCTAAAAAGATTCCTGCATGCATGCATGCGATGACGTGACAATCTGTTTACATTAGAGACGTGTAGTACGTCTCCCTTCCTGCCACACGTGTGGCAGTTAGCGCGACCCTAAAAGTAATAACGGGAGCGACACGCTCCCGTGGCTATCCAAGTCGCCGCTTCGTACGCATGTGTTTCCAGCTGGATCGATCAGCTGTTGTGTGTGTGTTGTGTATCTACCAAGCACATTGATAGCTAGCTAGCATTGGCTATCAGCGTAGTTGTGTGTGCTAGCTTTGCACATAGGTATCGAGGAAGCCAGCTTTGTACTGCGGTGCGTCTCGGCGTAAAAGCAACTTGTCGAGCTCGTCAGCAAGCTTTGTCTGTCATCGTCGTTCGTCGTTGGTCATCGCCGTCGTCGGAAAGTACTCAGCATCGGGTCTAGGCCAACAGCCCTGAGATCAGTAGCGTATACTGGCCTGACCCTTTTTTTTTTGAAATGGAGAGTTTTGCCTCGTCTATTAATTAAGAAGAAGAGAATTGCCCAGTTAATTTGCGGAAAACCGAGCAAAAACCGTCACAACCATGCTCAAAAGCACGACCCGATCCACATGTGAACTACTCCCAAACCGAGGAGCCACTGGACGGAAGCAACCCGCAACATATGGGTCTCAGTATCGCACAAGAAAAGAAAATCAATCAACTCGCTGCAACTCGACGAAGACACATCGACAAAAACCACACACGACCAAGCCCACACCTGCAACTCAGAAAGCCGAGAACCATCCATCATGGAGTCATTTGCGCCTCCCGTGTAGTGTCATCCTTCTTGCTTTTGCTCCTGCAAGGTTTCCCTTTAAGGGCGCCGGATCTAGAGTTAGAGTCACCCTTCTTGTGCTTCTTCCTCAGAGATTTTTCCTCCAAGATGCATCCAATCGTCTTCCCAGAATTTTCAGAATCCAAATTGGCGAGGAATTCACAAATCTTGGTGGCTAAAAGGACCCCGGGGTTAGGCACCAACACTCCGGCCACAACAATTTCATCGGCCATAGGAACCACACCTCCAAAGGGCTCAAGCGAGCACCTGCCAGACGTTCCTGGACCACCACTCTCCACACATGCAGGCTGCAAGGGAGGTGGAGAGGGTGTCGAGGCAACCGTCATCGCACCCAGCGAATCCACCTTCGAGAGCACCATCGATGAAGGAGAAATGGTTTCCACACTTAACGCATGCAGCTCGGGCATACTTTGTATCACCGGAGCCACGTCATTGGTGACGACCTCACTCTCAGGGTCACTCAACATGACAGGTAGCGGCGACGTGCAGAGAGGGGCACGAGGGGAGAAACATCCATAAAGGCATGCTTCTCGTCCATCCACAGAACCAACCTGGTGCTCGGGCAGCTGAGACATGGGAGGCTCAACTGGAAGACTGCCAAGAGCAGCCTCCGCGCATGCCATAGCCGCAGCAGCCTCAGCATGCTCCTCCAAAGGCGAAAACGAGACAAGAACAGGGGTCACACCCCCAAGCTGCACCACCGAAGCAAGGAGCTCAGACGAGCAACTAGCCACTTCGCTGTCGACATCCACACCACCAGCAACATTCCCAACAGAACCTACAGCTGGCATCTCAAGCGACTGGAGCGAGGCTGGCAAGCAGCCCAGTTGGCCAACAACAACCTCCATCTGCTCCATGAATCCACCAAGCCGGGTCATCCACCCCTGTAAAGCAGTCATCATGTCGTGAAGGGGCTGGACCACCTCCAAGCGAGAGACGGTCAAGGTCTGCATCTCAGAGTGCAACATTTCCATCTTAGTAAAGAGAGGCTCAAGCAATCCCCAATCAGCAGCAACAAACTTGTTTGGATCTGCTGCAGCCTGAGGGGCAACAATGGAGGCCTAGGTGCGTCGATGCGGAGATCTAGGAGTCGAGCGGATGCAGTGGCGAGGAGCTTGGCAGTCCGGCAGGTCCATCGGACGGTGCGGGGAAGCCGGCGACGAGCGGGGACGAAGGCGAGAACCTTCCTTCATTGGCTGGCTCGAGGGACAACCACGTTCACGATGTCCTGGGAGGCCACACGCCAGACATCTAACAGGGCCGTGACAATCAGCAACGAGATGTTCCGGCGCCAAGCAACGAAAACAGAGGCCGTAGGCTCTTCGCTTGAAGGCGAGGGAGCTCGCAGTCTCCTTCCTGTGCGGCGGCCCAGGTGCCAACTCCTGCCGGGGGCGATGGCGGCCCCCCACCTTCACCCATGGCTGCCCCGGTGTTGCCCCAGGAGTAGAAGCAGTCGAATCGCTCACCCCACCTGAGCATCTGGCAGCCAACGGCGTCAGTGGGGCGAGCTCGTCGTCATCGTCGATGTCGTCATCATCATTGTCGGCGTTGAGGGAGGCCCACGACACAGGCAGTGTCGGCTGCGGTGCACGCACAACAGAGTCGATGGCGCTGGCAGGAAGAGCCCGTGTGCCGAGCACGGCTGAAGCATTTGCAGTTGACGGCGACGTGGAAGTTGAGCGAGGAGACGTCGGGGCTGGGGATGTCACCGCACCCAGCGCGGCCGGAGCAGCAGCCGTTGCCGACGGCGACGCAAATGCCAAGAGGGAGGCGGACGGGGCTGGGGACGCCGCGGCGGCCGCCGTCAACGAAGACGCGGAAGCCGGCTTCGGGCGTGGAGAAGGAGCCATAGCGGAGGGAGCCCCGCGGGAGAAGAGCAGCCGCCAAGAGAGGACGGCGAGGGGATCCTGGATCTGGTCGCGGTTGCCGAAGGGGAGGTCGGAGGAGGGAGATCGGGGCAGCGCCGCCGCGCGCGCTCACCCGTCGCTCACGAGGTCGCCCGCCATGATCCCCAATGCGCGTTTTCCACCTTCTCTCTTTTACAGTGGCCTGACCCTTTCACCACCCCGCTTGTCAATCACAGGACTACTTACAACAGTAGCCAGTATGGAGTTCTTGAGCAGACAGGCCGGTTTGCCGCTAGCAACAACTTCAAATTTGCAGCTTCTGATCTTGGTGGTAATGTTATGAGGAGGTTGACTCTGGATTACGATGGCAATCTCAGGCTGTACAGCCTGAACGCGACCACCGGCGGCTGGTCGGTCTCTTGGATGGTGTTCCGCGGAGTCTGCAACATTCATGGACTCTGCGGCAAAAACAGCCTCTGCAAGTACATACCCAAGCTCCAGTGCTCTTGCCTCGGAGGCTTTGAGGTGGTCGATGCAAGCGACTGGAGCAAAGGGTGCAGGCGCAAGGCAAACCTCAGGGCCACCCAGGATTTCTCATTCAGAAAGGTCGCGGGAGCAGATTTCATCGGGTATGACTTGCTCTACTGGGAGCGGGTGACAATTCGTAACTGCAAAGATTTGTGCTTGGACAATGCTAATTGCCAAGCCTTTGGTTACCGGCAGGGAGAAGGCAAATGTTTCAGAAAGGTCTATCTTTTTAACGGCAAGAACTTTCCAAACCCTCACACTGACATTTATCTTAAAGTTCCCGGGGGAGTGTTGTCTTCGTCAGAATTGGCTTCTACGGTAACCCATGCATGCAAAGTTCATCAAAAGGAGGCCAACACTTCATCGCTAATGTTCCAGGATGGCTCTTCTAACTTCAAGTTTGGCTACTTCCTTTCTTCTGCATTGACACTGCTTTTCATTGAAGTTATATTAATCATCGCCGGGTGTTGGGTTGTTCACAAATGGGAGGGAAGACCAGAGATTATAGATGAAGGTTACACGATAATTTCCAGCCAGTTCCGAATATTTAGCTACAGGGAGTTACAGAAGGCAACCAATTGCTTCCAAGAAGAGCTAGGAAGTGGTGGATCAGGAGCAGTTTACAAGGGAGTTCTCGATGATGAAAGGAAGGTCGCAGTGAAGAAGCTAAACGATGTGATCCAAGGAGAGCAGGAGTTCAGGTCTGAAATAAGTGTCATAGGCAGAATTTATCCTATGAATCTCGTCAGAATTTGGGGGTTTTGTGTTGAGAATGGTTCCTTGGCCACAGTTCTTTTTGATTACCAGAGCAATTCTCCTGTGCTCCGATGGGGCCAAAGGTACAATATTGCACTTGGGGTGGCAAAAGGACTGGCCTATCTCCATCATGAGTGTCTTGAATGGATTGTGCACTGCGATGTCAAGCCAGAGAACATATTGTTAGATAGAGAGTTTCAGCCCAAGATTGCAGATTTTGGACTGATGAAGCTACAACAGCGAGGGTCAAGCGCACAAATGTTGTCAAAAGTGCATGGGACTAGAGGCTACATTGCACCAGAATGGGCTCTAAATCTTCCGATCAATGGTAAGGCCGATGTTTACAGCTACGGCGTGATGCTTCTTGAGTTAGTGAAGGGGGTTCCTCTTTCCAGATGGGTGGTTGAGGGCGAGGAGGAGGTTGAAATGGCTGGCATATGCTCTATTGAAATCCTTAAAGAAAAACTAGCAGACGAAGACCAATCATGGCTTCTGGAGTTTGTCGACCACAGACTGGACGGAGAATTCAACCATTCAGAAGCGATAGTAATGCTAAAGATAGCAATATCATGTGTGCAAGAGGAGAGGAGCAGAAGACCGAGCATGAGCCATGTGGTCGAAACTCTGCTTTCACTTATGGAATAATGTTCAGTTTTGTATTTACTCTTTCTTCCTTTTTTTAGGGGGGGCCAGTATTGTATTTACTATTGTTACATCTATCTGATGTGAGAATAATACTCTGTGATGCTGCAGAAAAGTTGCTGCAAGCCTTATCCCTGCCATATGCACGACTCTCCGGATTTGTATCAATAACTAGTTTCTTAGGATGGAGTATTTCATTTTTTTTCTTACTGTTTGGATTCTTAGGTCCATATAAGAAAACACATCTACTTAGTTATTTGAAGAAATCTTTGATCCTGGTGAAGCTAGATTGATAGCAAACAAAAATATACGAAATCTGAAAGTAGAGATCATTCTATAGGCAGTTTTTTTTACTTGATTTACCAATTATCATGCAGCCAGCAGATTAAGGAACATAATGTAATCAAAGTTATATGATTCAACAGAATCAGCAATGACAGGAAGTGTGAAAACGATCACCAGTTCGCCAGCGCAGGAGCCTCGGCGCCCAAACTCCTTTTTACCGGAGGCGGGATGTACCGGAGCCGCATCCACCCTCCACATGCTTTATGATTGTGCATAAGTAGGGCCCATCCATATGTATAATCATGTATTGAGACAGGTGACCTTTTGTATATAGTCAAATCAATGTCAGACTAGTAGGGTCCATGTCAGCGAGAGGCAATACTTTTTGAGTGGATGTACGCATGCATGCAGCATCTCTCCTCTCTCTCAAACAAATCCATGCATTTTATTTTTGTTATATTTTTAGATGACCAATATTTTTTACAGCTTTGTACTATTATTTAAAATTTTCATATATTCAAATTCTTGAACATAAGATCTTTATAATGACACCAATCTTGAATATATTTAAACTAGTTTAATTTTTACTATTTCAATCATATCAAAATATTAATTTCACTAATTTCAAATTACAATTTTCAAAATGATTGAAATCAGTTATTGAAATGATTGATGCACTTTTCTGAATATAGTTTTCTTTGTGAGTTTCATATTCTAGCTTGTGAAACTGTTTCTTCAATGGAGTAACTGTGATGTGTTTTACTGAAACTAGTGAAATTTATCTTTTGTAATAAGTGTAATCAATTTTTTGAAACAAGTGAATATATTATTTCAATTGAGCGACTGTAGTGTGTTTTCTGAATGAGTGAAATGAGTTATTTGAAAAAAGTGAAATATATCTTTTTGGTGTGAAACGACTTTTTCATTGTGTGATACTGATATTTCTGCTGAGTGAAATATGTTTCAATGTTTTTTTCATAAATATGAAGTGAAATTAGTTTCTCATATATATTTTGTAATGAGTGAAATCAGTTTTCTGAAACTAGTGAAATGGGTGAAATCTATATTTTGTAAATGAGTGCAGTGTGTTTTCTGAAATGAGTGAAATAAGTTATTTGAATAAAAGTGAAATAAAAATAATTTTTTTTGTGAAACTAATTTTTCAGTGTTTGAAACTGATATTTTTTATGAGCGGAATATATTTCTTAAATTTGCAGTGAAATTAGTATTGCAAATGAGAGTAATGTGTTTTCTGAAATGTATGAAATCTATTTTGAAACGAGTGAAATGATTTTTTTAACTTCTATTAGCGAAACAGTCAAAAATACTTTTATGAAATAGAGGATCAATCTTATGTTTTATGAAAGTGATATTAAAAGATAATTAAAATATAAAAATAAGAAATTAGGTGAAATAGGTTTATTTAAAATATGTGAAATTGAGTATTTCAAACACGTCTAAGTTGCAGTCAAACACGTCTAAATTGAATATATTAAACTTATATTTTACTACTATACCAAATATATATGTGTCTTTGTGAGTTTCATATTCCAGTTTGTGAAAATGAGCGAAACACTAGAAAAAACTTTAATGAAATAGTGAAACAATTTAGTGTTTTATGAAAGTGATTTCAAAGATAATTGAAATGTATAAAACAAAATATATTTCAAACATATCCAAAATTGATCTTGTTTTGTAGATCTTGTCACCACAAATTTAAATATACAAAAAGTTTCAATAATGGACAATTGGTTCAAAAGATATAAGTCATTAAAAATATGAGGATGAAAATAAAATGCATGTCATATGTATCCCATGAGTGAATGCATGCATGCATGCACCGTTGTCTCTATTCTAACTCTCTCTCTTCTGTAAAAGCTGACAATATCTGACACTAGTACATGTATTGCTATGTGTAGTCTGGTATCTGAAAATAGAGTATAAAACCTACACGGATCTTGATGAAAACGACGGAGGGTGGATCAAGCACCGGTACATCCCGGCTCCGGTAAAAAACTTAGTCGAGCCTCGGCGCCTCCATCCCCAACCAAGTACTGCGCGGGGTCAAGTTCCTTCCCTTGCTCCAGCTCCTGGGCAGAGACAGGAGCCTGAGC
>NC_057813.1:27973336-27975241 GCF_018294505.1 Triticum aestivum | reverse complement strand
TGCGCCACCGCGGAGGGGAGCGGGGAGGAGGAGGAGGAGGTGCTGGTCGGCCGTCGAAGTGCGCCACCGCGGAGGGGAGCGGGGAGGAGGAGGAGGAGGTGCTGGTCTGGTCGGAGTCTCGGAGAGGAAGGCGAGCGAGGGCGAGGAGGGTCGTGGACGGGATGAAGGGGGAAGAGGAGCGGGTCGAGGAGGCCCGAGAGGTAGTGGTCGGGCAGCGGACGCGGTGATGCCAGTGACGGCCGCCGCGGCGCGGCGCTGGGAAGAGACGGGCGACGCGCACCAATTCTGTAGGGGGTGAAAGAAAATAAAAGGATAGATAAAATTCCATTGACCATTGGACATGATTCGATTTTACATTGAACAATAAGAAATTTGTTGTTGCCCAACCTCGAACCAGCTCTCTTTCTCTCACTCGCACAAACGAAGATGGAAGATGGAGCACACAATTTTTCCGGCGCACAAACGCCTCCGGCCGCACGAACGGCGTCTCGGCCACATGAACGGCCTCACTTTACTAGGCACATACCCGGGCGCGGCAACACACCGCAGCCTACCCAGAGGAGCTCTCTCACAACCGACTGGGTGCATACCACAGTCCCGGCGGAGACTACCTCTTCTCTGGCTCCTAGGTTCGGCTCATACCGGCGCACTGCAAACAGTACATCAGGGGGCTTTTATAGCCATGTGCACACACACTACCCAGCCGGTACACCCGGGCACTAACTCCATGCATGCAGCACGCACCAACTAACCACGCCATGCACACGCACCCACGTCACATGCAACGCACCGGCCAAGCAACACAGCAACTTGATCCACACAACCCGGCTAACCAACTGACTCCAGATTAACTCCAAGTCAGGATTATCCTAACAAATTTTTCTCTCCTTTTTACCATATATACCATATATAAGTATTCATTTGATTATCCCTCAAAAAAAAGTATTCATTTGATCTTGATAATTGTCGGTCCGAAGCGGACGTGACCAGTCCGTAGCGCATGCCAACCGAACGGCACGTCGTTCACACTAGTGCGACGGTCGAGACGCAAGCTTCGGCCCACCGATCGGGTCGTATGCGCTCGCTCTTCGTGTCGTGTTAATGCCCAAGATTAGACTGGACGTGGCCGCACGAGACGTTGGGACGGCTTCCTACCGCATTCAAGGCAATGCTCCACCTGCTCGGGCACCCGCTATTGGCAAGTGTCGGTCACAGCACAACCCTGTAGCACCTCCGAGCCCCATCTTCCTCCGTTCGACCTATGTCGACACACTAGCTCTTCCGTTCGACCTCTAGAGTCTAGACCAATGGCCGAGACCAGTGGAAGACCCTTTCATCGCGGTGCCGCCACGAAGTCGCAAACCTGGTGGACGCATGGCATACCGGACGCGCATTACGGCGTCAAAGCCTCCATGCTCTCGAGAGGAGGAGAGCTTGGACAAGGTGGACATGAAGGATGCAAAGGATGAGGAGCAAGCACAAACGCCGGTTGTCAGGTTCACCCAACAGCAGGCGGAGGCACACTACAATGTCGTCATGCTGGAGGCGCAGCCGGAGCAGCAGGCGCCCCAGCCGGTCTCCGCGTTCAGGATACTACAATAAGAGCAGCGATACAACCCGTAGCTCCTCCGTGCACGCCCGAGGTGGACGTCGACCAGTGGTCACCATCCCCATCGCGTGAAGAGGTCGTGCAGGCGCCACCGCAGCCTGCACAGCAAATCCCTCCGGTCTGGCAGGGGCCGTCATCCCACCTCTGGCAGCCACCTCCATACGTCGACCTCACCGGCGACGACGACAATGAGTAGACGGGGCTACAAGCCTTATCTAGTTTTTTTAATGTTTTAAATGCTTTCATTCATATTAATGTGGTGAACGTTTATATTAATGTTTTTATGTTATTTGCAA
>NC_057813.1:27238990-27255492 GCF_018294505.1 Triticum aestivum | reverse complement strand
TTATCTGAGTCTCGTTTAACCTCGTTTTCTTTCACACACAAATGATATATCTCCCTGTTCGGGCCTCGATCGACACACTCTATACTCTCTCACGCAGATTGTCTATCTAGGTCAGTCCATCCAAGCCGCCGCCACTCTTTTGACCTCATGGTGGGCCATGCTCACTCAATCTCTCTCTCTCTCTCTCTCTCTCTGTGTGTGTGTGTGTGTGTATGTCTCGATTTACCTTGCTCTTTCTCGGACAAAAACGATATATCACCATGTTTGAGCCCAATTCGACCTATTCACATTGTATACTCTCTCACGCACATCGTCTATCTAGGTCACTCTCTCCAACCCGTCTCACTCTTTCGATCGCACGGCGACCCTATGTGATCGGTTGACCTTGCTTCCTCCCACACACAAAATATGTCTACACGTCTGTGACTGGATCATCTCTCAAGCTCTATCTTACAGCACTCACCCTTACCAAAAGCTCAATCGGACAATATCTCTCCAGAGCATATATATTTGTTCAATGAATGTCGGACCACACTCACTTTGTCTCTCTATCTATATGTCTCTCGATTGACCTCGCTTTCTCATACCGTATCTTTCCACGCGTTGAAGCTACTACCTCTCCATCCCTCGCAAAGCCGGAGCTATTTCCATTGCGAGGGGCACTCCAACCTTGGATTAATTTGTGTAGGCATTTATTCCGGTCGGTTTAGATTATATTTTCGTAGCATTCGGCCCACAACTACTCCAAACGCCGTTGCAACCCACGCAACTCCCCTAGTTGATTTCCCTCTGGCTCGGTCATCGCTCTCTCGCACGTCCTTTCTCACCTTCAATGTCGCACCATGGTATTATTGAAAAAACTATGTTGTTCTCTTTAATTTTTATAAATAAGCTACAAAACTACACACCGATAGTCCACTTGGAATGGAACAAATTTCGACCCGTAAATTAAACTGCTACAAACTACACACCAAGGGGCCCACATGTCATGAAATAAATTTGGACCCATATACAAATTAAAAAATAAAGGGCGAGGATCGAACATGCGACCGGGCCTTCAAGCCGCATGTCAATAGGCAACATACGTAGAATAGCAATGTTTGTTGTACCCCCTTTGTTCACATAATGTTTTTATATTACCACAACCTAATTAATGGATAACATGTAATATTATTTTTAGTACTATTCACCTTCACTTACTGGTGGGTTCCATGTGTGCTCTCTCTCTCCTCCCCTTCTGCGTTTAGATGCACGGGCAAACAGGAAGAACTCGGGGGCGATGTTGCCGTTGACCATATCTGGACGCGTTCACAACTCACAAGTCACGGCACCAGTTTCACGTACTAGCAGCACTAGTCAGTGTGTATGTGCAATGCACGTTAATTTGGAAGTATATTAAGTGCATGCGGATATTAACTATACTAGGATATTATTTGCGTGTTGTCATGTGATTAGCACTATTTTTGGCATGAAATTAATTGCACGCTAAACATGTTGAGCGCTCGACATTGAAGCAGTCTAGGTCGTTGGATGACAAGGAATACATGTGGCTTGATGACGTTTTATATTTAATTTGATACGGCTCTAGCAGAACATTCAATTGATCAAACCATACATTTCGTTCAGTCTGACTCCGACTTTAAATTATACGATGATCGATATAAAATAAACGGAAATGATAAACATTCAGATTTTAAGCATGGCAATCCGAACGCTTTTCATGGCAAATTTAGATTACGCGGCGGCGGCGGGGGCGTCTCGCGGTGGGAAGCGGCTCCTCTGCCGTGCTCTGTGTGTCATCGGACCACTGACCGACGGCGACGGCGGCGTCTTGCGCCGTTGTTGGCGTACTCCTAGACGTTGGCCTAGCTTCAAGGAAGGCCAAAATGTTCTGGACTTCGGAGCGAGTCAACTGGCGGAAGGAGGCGACAGGCGTTGGTGCAAGGAAGCGGTCGACAGCGGCCATCCATGCCGCTGAGGGGGGCATTGGCACCCGCGCGGGGACAGGCGCTGTCAACGGCACGGCGGAGACGTTCGTGTGCATGGGCACCAGCACGGGCACGCACGTCAGTGCACGCGTAGGCGTATGCGCTGGCAGGTGCACGGGCACCGGCACGGGCGTGCGTGTCAGTGCACGCGCAGGTGCATGCGCTGGCAGGTGCACGGGCGCGTGAAAGTCGGCGGGGACCTCATGGAACCCCGTGGCATCAAGCTCGGTGACAATGTGCGGCTCCCAGCCCATCAATGCCACGGGGATGGGCGCTGGCGCAGTCGGGGCGACGGGAGCCGGAACGGGAGTGGGGACAGGCGCATCATCTTCCCGCAAGGCCAGTTCAAGCTCGTCCCAAAGCGCCTTATGTTCTTGAGACTCCGGCTGGGTGTCTTCCTATGAAACTGGAACACTAAGGGCAGACCATCGTGATGCTGCATGGCGTACGTTTAGGTCAGGCTAGTTGGAGGCAGATGACAGGAGAATCGGAGAGGAAGAGAGAGGATTGTAGCGATACCGGGTAGTGCGGGGTTGATTTTCAACTGCAGCGCCGGCAACATTAAAAGTGGGAGCAGTTGGGACGATGGTGGGCGGCGGAGCCTGGTCCAAGGGCTCGCCTCCTGGTGAGTCTGCACAGCGGTCTGCTCGCACGCCTCCCTGACAGCCGGCGTACCGGTCTACTTGCATGCCTCCCGTCGACTCACACGCTTGCTAGGACGGCACTTTCCGACGAGAAGCGGGGACTCGTGGCGGCACGTAAACGCCCACGGTTTCAATAGTGAAAGCATTCGCCTTAACGTGACAGACCTTTTCCCTCAAAAAAAAACGTGACAGGTCTTTGTTCAAAAATATCTTTGCTCTTCATTTGTGCAACTTGTCATAAGCAGCTTGTCTCGAATTGAAGAAACAAGTTATGAAGTAATATTTGTGCCATATCACGTGACCATGCTCAGTTTCAAGAATTTATGCTCCCTTTTGGATTTTCTGAAATTTAAGACCCAGGATTCGAAACAATATCAGCACCTGCATCATGCAATAAATTTTCAAGCCGTACATCTGTCCTGTTGTATTTCTTAAGAAAGTATTTGGTCAAACATTTTTCTTAGTTAAACCTCCTTTCCGGTTTATAGGGCTCAATTCAAAAATCTCACCAACCAAGGTAGATGGTGAGTGGTGGAACAATTGTTGTAGTTTGCAAAGCCACTCAATTAATGCGCTTGTTTTCCTCAAAAATTGTGTTTATGAATGCATTAATTGCAATGCATGCATGCATAAAGTACATGCGTTGGTCAATTTTCTCTTAATACTTGCATGTAATGATTTATTGCACCTTGAAATCTGAACATGTGATGGGGAACAACCAAATTGAGACTTATAAAATGGGAAAACTAAAATTTTGAGATAAGCCCTATAAACCGGAAAGGATAATCCCTCCGTACTAGTGCATTGCCTGATATATTAACTCAAGTACTAGGCACGAACAAAAAAGTACTAGGCACGAACAAACGGGCTCAATTATGTGCTCATCCTGGTGTAGTAGTAGTAGTACTAGGCAATGCAGTTGACGGGTGACATTGACAAGCGGCGACCGAGGGAATTGAACCGTGCTCGGCATGATAGGTAATGTTGTCTAGTTACTAAAGCATCCCTCCGTTGTTCATCGGTAGTCATTATGGACCGGGGACATGAGGGGAATTTCCTAGGGCTGGAATTCTGGCCGCCAGATTTTCGACTTGAAACGCTGAGGCTTGACTAGTTGGGGTTGCCTAATGTGCGTACCACGCATGCCACTGAAGGACACGAGCCCGTTTTTTAGGATCAACACGAGCCAAGGTCTGGCTGGTACGCCGTTGGGTCCTACCATTTGAGAATACGAAAGGAACCTTTTAAATTGCCGAACGAATCTATGTGTATTACAATACCCGTATTTTCCTTGCAAATACTAATCTCAATGTGGTAATTGATTTATGACGAGCCGTTGAATTAGAGTGAATTTGTGATATAGTGATCTCAACGTGGATTTCACATTTCATGGTATCCCTAGTAAGTTTTCCAATGAAAACTGAAATTTAAAAGATGAACAATATGGAGGTGAGAAAACTTTGTATGTATCAAGCATATGACCACACACACACACACACACACACACACACACACGCACGAACACGACAACAATCCAATAAGTATAGTGCATCTATTTTTCCAACCCATGCATGTATGACACGAGTTCAAAAATACTCCTTCTATTCCTAAATATTATTCTTTTAGAGAGTTCAACAAGTGACTACATACGGAGCAAAATGAGTGAATCTAGACTCTAAAATATGTCTATATACATCTGTATGTGCCAGTCCATTTGAAGCCTCTAAAAAGACTAATATTTAGGAACGAAGGGAGTAAAATGTAAGAAATCCATGGTCCTCGGTTCAATATTTAAAATGAACATGAAACTGAAACATGAATATTAAGTCTAGTACTACACTACATGCAAATGTTGTGTTTAGGCGGAGCTATGATTGTCGGGGGTCAACCCCTCGACCTTAGATAAAACTGTGGAGCTCTGTTTAGGGTTGTTTAGATTATATTTGTTCCCACCCTCCCAACCACCGATTGGTTGTGCACCCCCCACCCCTCCTCCCCGGGAGAATATCATGTGCCCCCATACCTTACATGCTATATGCCTATACGAGTTGCTTGGAGCTTGTAGATCTGAGATATAATAGCTCACATGATGTGCCTTAATTTTTTTGCAGGAAACCTTGATGAGTTTGAGAATTGCACACAATTTGTACAAAAACTACTTAGATGCCCTCTGATCCCATATCCAACGACCTCAAAGCTCGTATCACCGTAGCATCTAAGATGAAGGAGGACATCATATTCTCCTGTATGTAAGAATATCATGTGCCACCACACCTTAGATGCTTTGGTGATACAAGCTCTTCGGAGGCGTTGGATTTGTGACCCAACACCTCCTTGGTGGGTCGAATGGTTTTTTGCAGAAAAGCCCCAAAAGAATTCGGCCAGTGCTTACAAGCACAAAGACTGCTCAGATGCCATTGGATCTCAGATCAAACGACCTCCAAGGTCGTATCACCATAGCACCCAAGCTGCGATAGCACCTTATGTTTTCTCGCATGGGAGAGTATGAGGTGCTCCCGCACCATAGATTCTATGGTGATACGAGTTCACTGAGATCTAACGGCCCATAGTAGGACGTTTGAATGTTTTTGCAATATACGGCTGATAGAGTTTGGGAAATGCGCAGAAAGTACAAGTACTATGCATGTGCCATCTGATCACTGATCATACGACCTAGATGCTCATATCACCGTAGCGGGTAATTAAGCTATGGGGAGCACCTAATATTAGCACCGGGGAGCCGTTGGATCAAAGATGCAGCGGCACACACGAGGGCTGAATGTTTTATTTGCAAAAAAAGCTTTGGAGAGTTTGGAAATTGCGCATAATTACAAAGACTACTCCCGAGCCATTGGATCTCACTTCCAACGGTGTAAAAACTCGTATCACCATAGTATCTAAGCTGCGGGGTGGATGTGATATTCTATGCCGCTGTCATTTTTGTTCATAAACTTGCAAAATACGTGTAACTCGTGCCGTTACTTGTCTAACCGCGCAATGTGTTTGTTCAAAAAAAACATCCTACACTGAAATATCGGAACAACACACGGGGGTCCCACTTGTCATTAATCAAATTTGGACCTAAAACTAACAAATCTGAAAGACGAGATTCGAACTGGCAACCTGGACTACAAAACATAAGTCGATAGCCTGAAAAAACGAACAGTCGTTGGCTTTGTCCCATAACTTTATTTTATATAGTACTTGCGTTGAGTAGAGTAGAGGGAGTGCCTCGTCAACACGTGCATGACCATTGCCTCACTTACGGGTGGTCCCAGGTATGTGATCTCAATCTCTCTTCTCTCCATCATCTAACCTTTGCACGGGCACACACGAAGAGCGGCGCTAGCTTGCCGTGGTGTTATTACAACTAAAAAAAAGCTTGGAAAATAGAAGAATCGCCTAGAACAAGAGACGTTGCGGCTGGTCGAGATGGAGCTAACAGTGCCACGTTTGCATGATGAAGCTGTGTGGCTAGTGGGGTGTTTTCGACCGACTGGCTGGGTCCCGAGGTCGAACCATAGGTACTACGTCTGATACCGTATATTTTTACACGCACATTTTTCCTCCGTGCCGAGACGTGGCACACCCTACCGCGCGGTTTTGGGGTCCTCCCGGGTGGTGCACGCATATATTCTTCTTGACATGGGACGCCCTACCACGCGTTTTCTAGGTCCTCTTCGGTCGTAGCGCCGAAGCAAGTAAATGAGTCGTCAAATCATGAAAGACCACCTTTCCCGCCGAGTACATCAGTGAAGCACGGTGGATAGCTAGTTGGGCTAGTTCGACCGATTAGCTAGGCCGCCGCCACATTTGCTTTTTAACCCCTTTTTTTATCTACTTGCTGGCAGGTAAATTTAAATATCCACCGCGGCGTTGCTCTGGTGTTTGGGCGCGGCAGGATTTTAAATTTTTCGATTGACGCGAGCAGGCGCGTCAGGATTTTAAATTTTTTGATTGACGGGAGTAGGCGTAGTAGCAATTAGTCATGATGACTCCGCCTGTAAAAACCCACTGCTCCCCTAATGTGAGAAGTCGTCGACTGGTGTTTAACCATGGTGAAAACCAAAAGATTCCCCGCTCCTCGGCTGCCTCCCTCCGCCTTCCCGTAGATTGCATTGCCTTTCAGCCGTTTCGCCCCCTTTGCTTCCTCTCCCCATTGCTTCTACCTGGTGCCATGGCGGCGCAGCAGATCATGGAGTCCGAGGTGAGGCGCCAGACACAGGAGCTCCATGCCAAGGATGCGGAGCTCAGGGACAAGGACGTGGAGCTCCATGAGCTCAAGGAGGAGAGGAGTTCCATGCTCCTCCGTTATGTGTGGGAGTTCACGGAGCTTCAAAAGCGGCAGGCGTCCACCACAAAGATGCTCGAGGCGTCGGCAGTGTTGTTGCAGAAAGCGGGAGATACGATAGGCCATCAGGGGAGCCGACTGGAGCGCGAGCGGGCCGATCGTGACGAGGTCCAGGATCGCCTCAGCCACTTGGTGAACCAAGTTGCCACGCATGTGTTGCAGCTGAGCGATGCCTACCGTCATGCCAGCGCGACGATGCCGGCCGTCGGGCTAAACCCGTTCAACCACCCGGTCGACTTCAACGAGCTGCAGCTTCCTGACCTGGTCTCCTTCTTCACCTATATCTCCGAGGAGCTGAGCCGTCTCCGCGCGATGGTGGGGGCTGAGCTGGAAAAGGAGGGGTTGCGCCCTGCCGTCGCCGTTGCCGGGCGAATCCTTTCACGGCTCCGTCACCGGAATCCATTCATGCCATTGGACGCCGTCTTTGACGAGCTGGCTCCCGTCGACCGGGAGTGGGATCTGCGGGCGGTTGCACCCTGCATCACCAGCGTCGTGCGCCTCGAGAAGCAGTGGGACTTCGGTGGTGTGTAGGCGCCCTCTGTATGGGCATGTCCATGTCTCGGCGCAACATGACCATTGGATCAAACTCAGACGGTGCAGATCCATCACTGTAGCACAAAGCGTGTGGGTGTGTTTGGTTGCATTCTCATCTCAATATAGTTGTTTCCTCTTCGTGTATTTTTGTCAACCTACTAGTGTGGACTCATGCACCCTTCATGCACTCTGCCAAACACCCAAAAGTGGGTCGAGAAGGGAACTTTTGCTCCCATCCCGTGCACCCTTCATACACCCTGTCTAACACTATAGGATGTGCTTCATATGGTTCATGTTTCATGGAGTACTGTAGCACCATACTCTCCGTGCGCTGTGGACCTATTTCTGTTAACATTGATCTCACCATTCATTCTCGACCGAACAGTCGAAAAAGCGGTACTATGTTACATATAGGAGTAGTTGACATGCGCACAACACAGCAACAAGATTGTGTAGTACTAACGTATGAACCACTGCACATGCCTAGTAGTAGGAGCACTGTGTATGTTCAAGTGGCTGCCGTGTTTCTCACTCCTCCGTCGTAAGAGTGGAAACACTTGCTATAATCATTTTTTTTCTACAGAATGAAAAACAGTGGACACGCTCTACCGTGCGGATCCTCCTCCAGCCATGCACTAAATTACTCACTTTCACCGACGTGTGGGACAGCCAACACCTGGGTCCACCAGCCATGCACTAAATTACTCTGTAGTAGAGTGACGGTAGACTACCCCGATCGAACCACTGCAGTAATGCCCAATGAGCCGTCAAATCACAAAGCCCCCTCCTTTCCAGCAGTAAGTTGGACGAACGAAGCAACCATCATTTGACTCTTCTCTCTCGGCTGCCTCCCTTGAAGAAAACCCCCACTCGCTTCGCTTCTCCCTCATCTCGTTCTTCCTTTCACTCTTCTCTCTCAGCTTCCTCTCTTGGATGGACGCCGGAGCACCGGCCGACGTGATGTCTATGGCTCTGGCCAAAACCATCGAGGCTCATGGTATGAAGAAGCGCAAGCACCCCGCCGAGACTACCGTAGACAAGCTCAAAGGCATCGCCCTGTCCAAGCCCCCCTCTCCGGGATCCCTCATTAAGCAAGTCCAGGTAATGTCTCTTGTTGACGATCTTTTTCTCGATCTTGATCGTGTTTTTTCATCTAACACGCAGTACTAGTACTGGTAGTACAACTTTCTGGGTGATCTTGCATGTGATTTTAGTGTGCCAAGTGACGGTTCTAAATTCCTCTTCTGACCAAACATGCGAGAGGTTGACACTGATTTCATATAGATTACTTTCAACTACTCCCTCTGTCCCAAATTTTTTGTCTTAGATTTGTCTAGATACGAATGTATCTAATACTAAAATGTGACTTGATACATCTGTATCTAGACAAATCTAAGACAAGAATTTTGGGATGGAGGGAGTACTTTATGAACATCAATGCTACCTTTTAAGAGGGTATATTTGCCTTAGTAACTTGTGTTATGGATAATGCATGTAATCCCTCTGCTCTCATGCCTTTGAAGACATGTTCTAGTGTCTTTGTTCACACATTTCTGTGTGTATATGTAGTCATATATGGAGTATAATATCGAAAATCATCTTATATTTCTGAACGGATGTAGTAATGAAATATGGTTTCTGTTTGAATTAGAACCAGGTCCGCGGTGGAGATGAAGTTCTCAAAGTCATGCCGTGTGAACTGGAAGACCTGATGATGAGTTCTACTGCTGAACTATCCAGCTGCTGTTTCCTTGTCGCCACGTGTCCTGAACTAGTGTTTTCCTGTAGCATTGTTGTCAGGCGTGTTCTCGAGGTTGTACTTGACCACAACAATTTCCTGGATGTGCCTTTGATTACGAATGGTGTGGTTCTTGTAAAGCTTCCCAACAAATTTGATGCGGCCTGTCTTCATCATCATGTTTATTAGTGGAAAGACCACTCTGTTAGGTTCTGCAAGGTTGACAAGATGGTGATGGTGCATGTAGACATCTCACACGAAGTCCATGGCCTAGTCAGTTATGCGGGGTTCATCCCATAGGTCGGTGGAAAGAAATAGTCTGCAGAGTTTAGTTAGTGCAACTTTGCTTGTCTGTAGTAAGTACTATTGTTCAATACTTGATTTGTGTTTGTGACCCTGTATTGTTTATTAGTACTGCCGCTTTTGGTGTGTGGTTAGTCCTGAGAACGGTCTGTGTTAATGTCTGTCCACTCAATTCAGTCTGTACATTTTGAAGTATCCAGATAATATTTTTTGTGAGGACGGTTTATCAATTATGGTTACACTCCAATATCTGTATGCATTGCAGGGTTTATCGCACCCACCAAGATTTCCAGTCCCATGGATGTTCGGTCCATACGATTTGTCACAACCTTTGGACTGTCCTACTTGTGGGAGTAGGCAGGGCCCCTGCATGCCACGCGTAGCTAGATGATGAATCTTCTGTTTAGTACTTCAACATAGTGATTTCCTGGTAAGGATTCACTCGTGTCACATCAAGTAAATCTTATTGATTTACTGTCTAAATCTTATTGATTTAATGTCATGTTTTCTTTCTTTTCCTGCAATTTTACGATGCAGGTTTTGCCATGTGACATTCATCACAGAATAAACCGTTTGGTTTGCTCTACGATGGCTATTTTTGCAGGTTTCACTTCTTATGTCGTGTAAGTAACGAAGGCACTGTCCATCAGTTATATTACTGGAAAAAATTGGATCAGTCTGTTGTCTGAGTACAAGCTGAATCCCTATGATGAACTACAGTTTGGTTTAAGAAAAACGCCACAATTAGTCCTTCTCGCGTTTAAAAGAAATGAAGGAAAAAACTAGATCACGGTCACGGATCCTAGTCAAGTTAGAAAGCTGATCATAGCAGACCAGACACGATCGCCGCTGTCTCGCACAGATCAAGCACCGGCAGTTGCTCTAGCACTGATAGCGGCAGCAGCTCAGTCTGATCCAGCTGAGGATTGGGCACCGACCGCGTCAGTGGATTAGTCTGATCTACCGGAGGATCGGGCATCGACACCGGCACCAGCTCTACAAGGAGCACCATCTCCGACAGCAGCAACGTCTTCGGCACCTGCACCAACACTTGCACTGCATTTGGTCCGGCCTGTGCAGTTGCACCGGCAACAGACTGGGCTGCAGTTCGCACTTCATATACCAAAGTCCTTACAAAAACCGACATGTCCACCTTCTTGGTAAGCATTGGCCGCCCAAGTGCTTCGTTCTTTTTTCTTTCCATGTTGTTTCACATGATTCACTGTGTTGATCTAACTGTTTGGGTATGTCTTCTTGTTTTCAAACAGAGAATTCCTAGAGCAACGAGGGAGTCGTTCAACAATCCGGGCGACCACGGCCAAGTTTCTCTTACCATGCGCAGCCTTGGTGTGAATGAACCTGCTCAATATACTGTAAGTACAAAGGATGGTCGCATGATGATTGATGCTAAAGGATGGTCAAGGTTCAAATCTAAATCATATCTTGCGGTAGGGGATGATGTCAAAATCAAACTTTCTCGGCAAGGAGAGATGGTCCAAATCAAGTTTGAAATTCTTCAGTAGCAGCACGCAACTGCCGAACTGATCTATCCTCCGAGAGATTTTGATGTAATAATCTGGAATGGTGAAACAAGTGTCCTGTGTGTATAAGTAGTACGACAGTATTATTTATCACATGGTATATCGTTGATAGAATTGCAACTTTGATTGCTGGTTAGGAACTGTCGTTCAATTTCATTCCAACAGCTGCCGTACTTTATTCAATTTTGTGTAGTCACCTTGCAACAGCATCTAAAACCAGCGCAGTACCGATCGCTTGCAATATGAAAGGCGCTGAGGTAGAACACATGGGCCCCCAAACATGCAGGGTCGGCCTGCGGCCCAAAGTCCAGAACCGTGAGCCTATCTAAGTATTATATTCTCAACTGAACCCCCATAAAAAAAGCTAAACCCCCATAATGCCCGTGCATTGCAGAGGGAGTATATTTCTCGGCAAGGTGAGCCTGTGATATAAAAGATTTGTATGTTTATTTACAGAGGGAGTATCTCTCTGTCAAAAAATATATTTATGTGTAACTAGTTACTCCTGTCTTTCTACTTCCTTTTCGCTGATATGTGGGGCAACCGGCAACGGGGTCCACGTGCCATATGCACAAATTAGATTGCACAACTTCACGGTAGACACACCCCGGTCGTAGCGCTGCAGTAATGCCCAATGAGCTGTCAAATCACAACCCCCCCTTTCTAGCTTTAGCAGTAAGCTGGACGGACAAAGCGGCAATATTTCACTGGGCCTGAATCCCCTTCTCCCGCGTCTGCTTGTTCAGAGAAAACCCCCGCTCAACGATTGCATAGGGTTTTCTCATGGAGAACCAGGTACGAATTCTTCATCCATCCCCGATAAATCCAAGTCCCTTGGTCATAGGTAATCCTAGGATGGTAGCCGCCGCCATTGATGCATTTTTCTTCGTACTGAATCTAGTGTGTTTCAGTTGCATTGCCCAAAGTGCGAGTACCCTACAGATTTCTGCGCCCACGGCGAGACGCCACACTTGTTCCTTCTCATCCTACCACAACATTTTGAATCCTCTTCTCTATCCGGGAGGGTGGGTTTTTTTTGAACATGCTGTGTTCTCATATTATTTTTCCTGCAGTGTATTATTTGCTCTGCCAGAACACATGTACTCAAGATGCTCGGCCTTGCCATAACTGAATACACTAGTTTAATGGTCACAGTGAAGACAATCCATGGATAATGCTTCCGAGTTGGGTTCATGAACCAAGAAGATCGCTGCTTTTTTTATGGCCGAACTTGGATAAACTTTCTCAAGTGTTACGGACTGAAAGCTGGCGCACGAATGTTGATGGAAATAGCAGAACCTGGTCTCATCTTCACTGTGATCTTCCACCGCTGATGTCGTTCCAATTGTTCATCCATGTTAGTTTTGTATCTAGTTCTTGCTTGTTGCCTCGATTACTTCTTAATCCACCTATTCTGTCTAACTAATCACAATTTAACTTTAGAAGTAGCAACGAATCTCTCACGAAGATGCTACTTCTAACTAATATTGTCATATAATTGGTTGCACGTGTAGGTTTTTTCAGAGTTAAGCAGTCTGCTCGTTTGTTACTCTGTAATAACTCGGCTGTTACTAATGGCACTGAAGTTGGCTGGATCGACATCCACATGTTCCTACACTTTAATGATCGTCTTGAGGTCCTTGTGAGGCGTTTCAATGGTGGAAGGCCACGTGGGATATGTGTGCCACTGCTGCACTCGTTGAACAGGTGCAACTGTGTCGAGAAACTTATGGTACGAGCTATTTTCTATTATATATGTTGTTCATAAAATTGCTTATACACAGTTTTACAGCTATGATCTTCTTGAAACAGGAACTGCCAAGTTCTATTGTTCCTATACAGATGCCTGACCATGGTTGGGTCAGACTTGCTTGGTCACAACATGATGTTTATGTCGACCTACTCAATTCCCCTTGGAGGTGAAAAGATACTTATTCATGGGTGGTCTCAGATAATGAAGGCCCGTCCATCTTGGAGAATAGGACAAAAGATTATGTTCATGCTTTTCCATGGCTCTAAAGCGAATATCCTGTTTATTGACCACGTTGCGAGATGAAGCTGCTTTCAAAGGGTTGCGGATGCGTGGGGTGGCGCCTGGGCCTTGTCCTAGGGCTTGGCGGCCTCACCCTTGGTTAACTGTAGGCAAAGTAGCACTGTTCGAGGCGTGCTTTGTACGGTTGAACCTGTATATGTACTCATACTGCTTTCAGCTTTGGTTGTTAAGTGCCCCTACTGGTTTCAGTTAAGGTTGTTAAGTACTCCTGCTGCTTTTACAGTCTGTCATGTTTCTTCAGTCCTGTCTTCCTCCAGCCGCCAAAACAAAACCAGCGCCGGCGGGGCCGCCTGCTTCCGCCTCCCATGCCTGGCTGCGCCTCAGTGCACGCATCACCGCCCCACCGTCTCCTAAATCGTTAACGCCGACATCCTCCACGCGCTTTGGTGCGCTCGCCGCGGCGCCGCCCTCTCGCATTGTCAACATGGTCAACAAACAACAGGAATTGGCAGAAGTACGTGGAGAGGATGACAGTAGGGGCCCACCACGTCAGCGTATGGAAAAATAAAATGCTTCCTCCTATTATTTTCTTGACATTTGGGACCCATGACATTGTGAGCGTATATAGTCAATAGACAAGAGAACATCACAAGATCGGCTGACACCAGGGACGTAGCTACTCGAGCAGTATTTTTTTGTTTGGTATTGTTGAGACGGAGCAGGCTTTGAACTAGGCTATGGCCCATCTAGCCGAGGCTTATATTTTATGTTCACCATGTGACCAGCCCAGCTATTTTTTCTTCGTGCAAATGAGCCCAGTTTATTTTTTCTGAAGAATACCCAATCCAGGCGTACTTATTTTTCTACACCTTTAAAGTAATATGAAATGGGTTGTAAATATAAAAACAGATGACAAATTGGCAATTACTTTATAGTTTCTGATTTTTTCCACATTTTCAGAGTCCTATTTCACTGGGCATTAACCTAATTCAAATATATCTTCAAAGTACGTTAAATCTGGCTTGACATTTCAGTATTAAAAATAGTTTGGAACCCACAGAAATATGCGAAATTGGCCCTGGCCAAACAAAAAAAAATGACTGCAATAAATTGCATAACAAGTTGCCGTGAGCTATATATAAATTTTTTAAAAAAGAGGGAGTGGTCTGACTTGTGGGCCTGTTTAGTTGACGCGTATGCAAGATTTTTTTAGTTATTATATACTACATCAACAAACGATTCTAGCAGATGTAACCGTTGGATGTGAATCCAACGGCCGTCGTGTTTCTTCAATCTCTGATCTTCTTGCTCCAGCCGCCAAAGCAGCACCGGCGGGACCGCCTGCTCCCGCCTCCCGTAGCCGGCTGTGCTGCCGCGCAGGCCTCAGCGCCCCCTACTACTCCCACCGCTGGATAGGGCATCCCTCTACTCACTCAAACCCCCTGTTATTTTGCGGCGACGGCAGCCTCACATCGCAGCCGAACTGGTGAACCCTCGTACTCCTCTCCGTGCGGTCTTCCACTGCCGCATCTTCCCCGGCTCCGTGTCGTCCCCTTCCTAGGCCTCGCCATCGTCCACCGCCGTGGTGCTCTCGGCGCGGCGTGGTCAATGTGCTCAACGACCGACTTCCATCGGAAGAGTACTGTATGTGGAGAGGCTGAAACCTGGGTCCACGGCAGCCGCAAGGAAGTGCCTCCTTCTTACGCGGAAAATAATTATTTCTCCACCTGACATCGGGGACCCACTGGATGGGCCACCAGTATTTCACGAAAAAACGTTTCCCTCTGACTGCTGGGACCCACAAGACGGGCCACCGTATTTCGCGAAAAAAATGCTCCCCCGCTGTCAGCTCGGACCCACCGGAAGTGCCTCCTTATTACGCACAAAAAAATGAATACCCCCCCTGCTATCTGGGACCAACCTTGGTGGGAGACTGACTTGTGGGCCTACCTAGTTGAATGGGACGGAAGCCTTTGTCAACTTTAGTCAATATATGAATGATTCTAGCTCCAGTGACCGAACGATGTCCATCCAACGGCCGTAGTGCTTCTTCAACCTCTGGTCTTCTTGCTCCAGCCGCCCAAAGCAGCACCGGTCATGCCGCCTGCTCCTGCCGCCCGTGGCCAGCTGTGATGCCGCGGAGGCCTCACCGCCCCCTACTACTCCCACCGCTGGGCAGACCATCCCTCTACGCACCCACACCCCCTGTTATTCTGCGGCGACAACAGCCTCACCCCGCAGCCGAACGAGTGAACCCTCATACTCCTCTACGCGTGGGCATCCACTGCCGTGTCTTCCCCAGCTCCGCGTCGTCCCCTTCCTAGGCCTCGCCGTCGTCCACCGCCCTGGTGCTCTTGGCGCGGCGTGGTCAATGGTTGTCAAGGATTGGCTTCCATCGGACCTGGAGTGTACGTGGAGAGGCTGACAACTGGGTCCACGGCCGCAGCAAGGAAGTGCCTCCTTATTACGCGCAAAATAATTATTCCTCCACCTGACAGCAGGGACCCAACCTACGGGCCAGCATATTTCGCAAAAAAAACATTTCCCCCTGTCTACTGGGACCCACCAGCTACATCTTCGCACGCAAGGAAGTGCGTCCGAAAAAAAAACGATTCGCCCCCCTGACTGCTGGGACCCACCAGCTACATCTTCGCACGCAAGGAAGTGCGTCCGGGCAAAAAAAACCCAAAACGATTCTCCCCCCTGACTCCTGGGACCAACCAGCTACATCTTCGCACGCAAGGAAGTGCATCCGTGCAAAAAAAATACCAAAACGATTTGCCCCCCTGACTGCTCGGACCCACCAGCTACATCTTCGCAGGCAAGGAAGTGCCTGACAGTCGGGACCCACCTGGTCGAAGCGTACGTACCATTGTCATTCTGGTCGCGAACATGTACGTACATACTGGTCGATGTAGAGGCGCGCACGTGTCGTAGTAGAGGCACACACATAGCATGTACACGTACGTACAGCGGCGAGGGTGCAAGAAACAAAATACGGCCACGTACGTACATACGGGCAGGGTCTCGAACGCCTACTCGCGCATATGTACATGGCTGGGTCGTAACGGTGAAATAGGGTCGTCATCGTGTTCATGAGGAGCCAACCGGCTGGGTCGGACCGGAATGCGTGGTCGTGTTCATTAGGAGGGCTTGGACGGAACAGGCGATGGAAACGAGGCCTGGCGTACCGCACAACGGAGGAAATGGCTTTGTGTTCGACCGGCCATGTTCGAAACGGGGTCTTGTTGATCGGGAGGGGCCTGGCGTACTGCAAAACGGAGGAAACGGACCTCCTGCGGTCAAAACGGGGGTCCTGTTGATCGGGAGGGGTGTGGCGTACCGCTAAACGGAGGAAACAGACCTCCTACGGTCGAAACGGGGGTCCTTTTCATCGGGAGGGGTGTGGC